>NC_134244.1:23390539-23433039 GCF_965152275.1 Natator depressus
TCCTATCATGACACAAGGTATAGGAATCTGTTCCCACACTTCTAAAATGAGTGGGGCCTAGCAACAAGACACCAACTGAGTTAGAAAATTATATTTGGAACACTGCATATTAGTAAACAGCGTATACCTCTGAACCTGCAATGCCCCTACTGGCTCCCTTTAGTAACTGCAGCAGCAGTAGACAAAGGCCAGACATGTCTGTTGCCCTATAAACCAAGGTGCTCAGAAGCACATACCCTTTCTAAAGGAGACACCATAACATCCACTCTCAAGCTAGAGGCATCTTCCTGGGCTCTCCCTACTAGGCAGCAGGTCTGAATAATCACCACATTCTCATTTACAGCAAAGAAAATGGAAATAAAGAGATTGAGTGACTTTGCCAAGGTCACAGAGACAGTCTTACAATTCAGGAGTTCTTGGCTTCCAGGTATGTGTTCATACTGCACCTCTATTCACCCACTGAAAGCTAATCAACAACAGGATACATTTTATTAGTTATATGCAGGACACAGTGCTCACTTAGTACTATTTGAAAAGTGACATTTTATGCTGTGTAATTTTGATATTTGTTTTTTAAGTAGTTGTGAATTATGGGCCATCATCAGGAAATGCTGAGAGAGGAAAAGGTCACTTCTTTCCATCAGTTTGTCTCTTTTAAGTTATCAAACTAACTGCACAGCTCTGTCACTGGGTCCTGCAAAGTCTTCTCTTTCATAAATATATATCTGTATCTTAAGGTTAGTTACTTAAACGTTCTTTCTTTCTGTGGGCCTTCTTTGGCAACACATTTCATGTGGTTAGTACTATTTAAGATAAATAAGTCTGAATTCCCAGTTTCCTTTAATTTCCAAATGTTTAGATTGCGTGGCCTGGTTATTGAACCATTTTACCAGAATGAACACTTGCTCTATTTTACCAACTCCTTCTACAATTCTTCATATGTTTACTCAATCACACTGAAACCTTCATTTCCGAATTGAGAATAAACTACTTCTTTAGCCTGTTTTCAAAACAAATATTCTTAAAGCCTGGACTCATCCACATTACCCTACAATTCAGTCTCTTTAAAGGCAAATAAATGGCTCTGAAATTCTACCAAAATTCTACCCATACTGCTGTCATTAGTTTACTGCAGTCATACACTTGACTGATTACTTTGAAGATTTGTCTGCAATAACCCCTCAATTTCTTTTCCTAGTCAGTATGCTGAATAACTGTTCTGTTTAATCTGAACTCTCTATTTTGGGTTGTTACCCCCAAACATATTATTTTACATTTAACAACATTAAGCTGTACTTTCCACTTACTGACCCAGTTATTTAAATGATCCAAATTCTTTTGAATCTAGTTACAGCAGTTTGATATATAACAAATCCCCATTATTTGTTATATTTATCCTGTAGATATCATCAAATTTGGATATTTCACATTCAACGTCCTCATCCAAATCAATTACACATATTATAAACAAGAGAGGTTCCCAAACCAATCTTGGAGGTAAACTCTTTCCATCTAGATGAAGTAGCCAACCTCAGCCAATCCCATTTATTTACCATTTTCAAAGACAGCTATTTCATTCTCATATCAGGACTACTTACTATTACCAGTAAACGTTAATGTAGAATCTTACCAAATGTTTTTGGTAAATCAAAATTCACATGCACTTCCCATGCACTTTATGAAGAAATATCTATATAAAAAAGTAGCATCTTACCAACGGCTAACCTAACATACTTACAACTACATTAGCTGCTCTGAACAAATGTGCTCATCAAAGTATTATTTGCCTAAATTTCATACTAATAATATGATAATAGATATCAGCTAACACAAGCTAACATTCTAGACCCAGCACAATCCGGATTCAGACCAGGACATGGAACTGAAACTGCATTAGTGGCACTGACAGATGATCTTCTCCTGTCAATGGAGAGAGGACCGGCAGACATTCTCATCCTCCTAGCCCTCTCTGCAGCACTCCACACAACTGACCATGAGGTTCTGCTGTCAGACCTGAAAGAGGTGGCTGGGGTCCAGAGTAATGCACTAAGTGTACGGTGACACTTTGTGCTGGAGATGTAATTTCCAGCTGGAGAAGACATCCCCGTGCTAGCTCTGAGCAATCTAGCACACTAAAAATACATGACTGGCCCATCCCATCGCTCATGCCACTGTGGCTGCACTTCTATTTGTAGTGTTGTAACTTCATTAGAGTTAGCACAGGTATGTCTCCACAAGCTGCAAATTACACCTACAACTCAAAATGTAGACATACACTGAAATGGTTTGAGTGCTTCCCATCAGCTACCCAATGAGTAGTGATGGGAAACTGCACTTCCACTACTAGACCCCACACTTGTGTAGTTTCACAAGGTCCTCTCTCTGATCCCTTCCAACATCTACATGAAATCACGAGGTGAAAGGGTCAGATGACATGAATTCAAGTGCCATCAATACGTAGATGATGCACAGTTCTAGCTGTCATCACAGATGACAATACCCCTCCCACCAAGATCGCTCAGTGTCTGGATGAGATCAGCTCATGGATGTAGTATAGCTGCGTGAAGATCAACCCAAGCAAGACTGAGATTGTGATGCTGGTGGGCAGAGGAAAATGTTTTGAGGAGTTTTCAGCCACAGTTCAGTTTCCTTTGGCAGCAGATACACACCCACAGTTGCTGAATTCAGTCTGTAGACTAGGCATACTCTCAGATTTCACAGTGATGCTGAGCAGCATCTGTGAATAATGCTTTCTACAATCTCCACTTGGCTAGAAGACTCTGTTCCATCCTGGAGGACGAACACTTGGTCTCAGTTATCCATGCCTTCATCACCTTTGGCTGGAATGCAATGAACCTGGGAATGAAGCCTTCAGTATTTAGGAAACTGTAACTAGACCAGATTGCTGGAGCAAATCTCAGCAACACAGGCTACTGTGAGCACATCTAACCTGTCTTCTACTGTCTACCCTGGCTTACCATTGAATTTCAAATCAAGTTCAAGGTCTTGGTCCTTATCTTTAAAGGTCTCAATAGCCTGGGCCCAGGATATCTAAAAGACAATCTAAAGCTTTGGGACGAACACCGTAACTATGCTTTTCTTTGGAACAATGGAACTCTCTAGAATAAGAGTAAAGATCATCTGGTGGTAGACAGAACTTTCTCTGGGGGCAGTCTGAGACTGTGGATTGAACTTCCTCAGGAACTAAGGACCATCACAAACCTCACTACTTTCTGCTCCAAGTACAAGACACATTTATTTGACTTTGCCTTCTCTAACAAACATATAACAAAGTATATATTTACAAAATAACAACAAAAACCAACCCTCCAAATATCTACCAAAGTAAGACACTCCCTTGCACACACTTCTCCCTTGGGGGAGAGGATGAGAGAACAGACAACACATTACAGATGTGGAGTCATGTTGCGTAATGCACTACTGGAAGGCGCTCAGATATGACTGTAGTAAGCATAGTATGAGAACCTAGATAGAATAGAATAGATGTAGAATTGCCTGATATTGCCAGTTCTTAATGGCATTATTTTAGAGGTACCATAAAAGGATCCAACTAGTGATGGTGCTCCCCAAATAAGTGTCATTTGTGCTGCTCCATAATCTTACATTTTCCATGCCTATGTGTTTGAGCTACTCTCCAAAACACAAAAAGATTATATCAATGGGACTTGGGGTTGCTCAGCACTTCTGAGTATCAGGATACTTATTTAGGTGTCTAAATAAGGACTTAGGTGCCTAAATTTAGGCAATTAAGTTTGAAAATGTTGATGATGGCTCTAATACATGTCTTATTTTAGATCCCCATTTACTTATGTTCCTTTACTTCAGAAATATGGAAATATTAATATTGAAGTAATACCACGACACAAAATTCCATATAATTTACAATTTTAAATACTTTTATTTTTTATTGATACAGTGCCTTCAATAGAATATTATAATGAATTAATCTTCCCAGGATCTCTATGATGTAAGTATTATTATCCACATTTTATATAATATAGAAAAACTGAGTGACAGACAGCTTCAGTGACCTGAACAGACCCTGGATCACTCAACTCCTAGTATCATGCCTCAATCACAAGACCATCCTTGCTCTTTTTTCCTTCATGTCACTCATTTTGAGTCTTTTCACTTTTACTGTAGAAATAGTGACTACCAGCAATTAATCAAAACTCAAGTGATCCCCAGCTTAATTCTGTCTGAAACTGTAGTCACAATTAATGTTGAGGTGCAAACCAACTTTAGGTCCTGTTTACACTACTATAAAAATTATATGAGGAAATTAAAAAAAACAAATTTCCAAATGACATTTACCTAGCAATGTGGCCATGGCATAATTTGATTAAAGTATTTTTGAAAACAGTCCATTGAAGTCTGAGAGGTGCGACTGCCCAGGTATTCTGTGTTTTATCCTCCTCTACCTTCCTAATATTTTATCTCTCCTCTCCAATCATACACTGCCCCAGCTCTGAAGATTTTTTTTCTTTCCCAGTTTTCAGTCCTCATAAATCTGACCTGTCATTACAGAATTTTTTATATGAGATAAGACTTCACCAATTTCTCTTTGGAGTAAACTATTTAATATCCTTTATGTAAGACATGTGTGTGCAATCAATTCTGTGGTATTTGCTCGTATTACACACAGAGTGTTCATCATTTTGACAATTTTTAAAAGTTTTGGAACACCATTTCACTTACGCATTTTTGGGGGGTAAAAAAGATTTATTTGATGGTTAACTTTGGAACAAGTTATCTGCATTAACTTCCATTGTTTTGGCATAAAGTAGTTTTGTGTATTTTATTAACAACAGTGGAGACATGATAAAGGATGTAGGCACAAACCCATGAATAGTCATAACTGGAATCCATAGTACTCATGTAAAATAATTCATTTTTGGACTTAATTTGAAAGACATTTGCCGCAGACTAGTTTGGACATTTAAGCTTTATTACATATCATGATGTCTAAAAGGTTGTACCTGGATATAACATTTATAATTCCTGGAAGACCACATAGCTCACTGTAAATCATGTACAGTAAACTATGTTGTCAACATGATAGGAATGATATAGTGGACATTATTTTTCCTGACCACTAGCTAAAGCTCTGCATGATGCTTAAACAAATCAATTGAAATTAAAAAGGGAAATCTACTAAACTTAGTCTATCTGATCATGTAAACTGGAGAGACAAGTCGTGGATTAACAATGGAAGTTATTATAGAAAATGTTAACACATTTTTATAGAACGTCTTCACTCCAACTTTCTCAATCTCGCCTCAAAATTCACAGAAATCCTTCTCTTCCAAATTTATGACATTCTAATGTACTTTCTGCCTCCCTCCAAGTGTAATCTGCTCTCCAGCGGATACCTGCCTGGGATTAGTTGAATCTCAACAAACATCAAAAATGTACAGAATTTCTATAGCACTGTCCAGCCAAGGATCTCAAAGCATTTTTACAAACATTAATTAATTAAGTCTCCTGAGAAATCTGTGAGGTAATATATTATTATCCTCACTTTACAGATGTGAAAAATATGATGCAGATAAAATGATTTGCCTAATTTCACACCAAGCTTATAGAAGAGACAGATGATGCCTTCTCTGCTTTCATTCACCATCCTTTTTCTCATCCCTTTCCCTGACACACCTCAAGGATGGTTTTGCACTCAGCAGACCTAGTTATCTATTATTGGATTTCAGCAGTTCTAGCAGTCTCTGCTAACTCTAGCAGTCCAAGCTGACTCAAAATCTTGATTACTTTTGTGATTCTCTGTGTCAAGGGTGTATTGCATGTTAGTGATCTTGGTAAAGTGTGAGACAAATTCAGCTGAAGTCAGTTTTTCATCCATTAGAGATCACCAAACTTGCCAAGATCCCTCTTTGAAATTCATGAGATAGCATCAAAGACATGTAGAGTAAAACAGTGTAAAATAGCAAAGATGGGTAGGAGGCTGTTGGATGAACAACCAATCCTGGATTGCGGGGGGGGGGGGGGGGGGAGGGGGTGGAACAGTCCAGAAGGGTACAAGACCTTCAAATAAAAATTAGAGCTTAGTTACATGTTGAGACAAAAAAAATATAAGACATTTCAGAACCTTTCCCATTCTTAATAAAAATCCCCATGAATCATTTATAGTTAAAGTATTTACTTCCTTTCACTATATGCTTCCCCTAATGTCTTATATTTTACATTATATCTCTCCTTCTCCAATGCTGGTGCTCAGGGCAGAAACCAATCTCTGCCATTCCTCTCTGTCATTTGCTGCTGCTTCTATTTGCTGTAAGATGTTGAGATCAGCTATTCTTCCCTCCCTGCTCAGGTTTCCTCTTAAGATCTCTTTCAGGCACCCTCATTTTCCCATATCAGTTGGTTACCACTTACCAGTTTCATGTGGGAGTTTGTGTATTGGCATCTGGATTATATGCCCCAAATATATTCAGCACTTCTTTCTGTGACTTTAATGCTAAAGTAGGACATGACAACCAAGGTATGGAAAGAGCAATGGGGAAGCATCATCCAAAATGGCAGGAGACTCACTGAATTGTGGTTCCAAGTACCCTGTTCCCTCAACACATACACAAAAATCAGATTGCCCACATCTGCATTAGCTCAAAATTCAGGTAATCTGTCCAAGATGTAAGAGCATATGGAATAGCAGATGTTAGCAATGACCACAGTCTTCACATTGCTAAACTGAAATTAAAATTGAGAAAGATCAACTTTAAACATAAAATGGTACCGAAAATCCACACTATAAAACTGAAAATGAAAGAGTACTACAAGAAATTCCAGCCTGAACTAAGGAGCAGGTCGGAGGCACTGCCCAAGACAGAGGAAGGTGAGACACTGACTGGACCTGAAGAAAAATGGGCAGCGTTCACAGACAATGTAACTCAAGCTGAAGCAGTGACAGCTGGATAGCAACATAGAGCAAGAATTGGATAAACCAAGAGACATGGCATCTTACGGAGGGAAGAAATGTACTAAAAGGTCCTGAATGCTAAGACCAATGAACTATTGGAAAAAGCAAAGAAGGGGTATTAGAAAACAGATAAAGCAGCAAAAAAGCAATGCAAGGAAAGAGAGATGGGGACATGCTGAAGATCTAGCTGCTGAAGCTGCTGCTATGATAGGAAATCACAGAGCTGTTTATTAAATGACAAAAACCCTGTGTGGAAATTTTAAAATAGGACATGGGCCAATAAAAAGCAAAGATGGAAAAATGTTTACAGCTGAGGTAGTACAGAAAAACAGATGGGAAGAGCATTTCAGATACATCCTCAATAGACCCAGACCCACCGCAGCACAAGATTTTGATGCAACATGTGAACCTGATCAATTTCACATTAACATCAGTCTGATAGAGATGTCAGAATATAGGCTGCAACCTACAAAGCGGTGGGAGATGATCAAATTACAGCAGAAATGCCAAAAGTACGTGATACCACCATCCTATTGAACCTGATGGAGCTGTTCAATTAAGTTTGGAAAAAAGAACCCCCTTCTACCAGTAGAAACATTGAATCATTGTCAGAATACCCAAAAAGGGTGATCCTACTGACTGTAACAACTGGAAAGGAGTTATGCTACTCTGTATTGTTGGGACAGCGTTCTGCAGTGTGACACTACGCAGGATGAAAGAGTCAGTGCATGCATAGCTTAGAGAAAAATAGCCTGGATTCAGGCTCAAGAGATCCTGTATAGATCAGATATTCACAATGATATTCTGTGGTAAGGACCATCATGTAAGAATATATAGAATTGCAAGCTCCCCTCTTCATCAGTTTCATTGATTTTCAAAAGGCATTTGACAACCTGCACAGACTTGCATTGTGAAATATTCTTCAGTTCTATGGAATCCCAGCTAAAGTAATCAACATCATCAAGACCATCTAGAGAGACGTGAAGTAGTCTGTAAGGGGGAACCAGCCAGACAACAGTGTGATTCAGTGTAGACATTGGCATGAAACAGGGCTGCATTTTATATTCACTGTTGGTTGGCATTGCAATACACTAAATCATGACGAAATATATTAGTAACACAAACACTGGTATAGCCTGTGTAGATGGCAAACATCTAGAAGACCTGGACTTTGATGCTGAAATTGCACTACTGAGAGACACTCCTGAAAAATTACAAACAAAGACAGACACACAGGTAAAAATAGCAGGACAAGCAGGTCTGAAAATTAGGTATGCTGAAATAAGCATCTATGGAATCCAGACATCAAGTAGTAATATTACATTAGAAGGCAAAAATAGTAAGGAAGTTGAACAGTTTACCTTACTGGCAGCACCATATTGGCTAAAGGAGCCCTTAAGAAGGAATTGACATCATGGATAGAAAAGGTATCCATTGAACTTACTGAACTTAACAACATGTGGAAATCAAAGCTATACAGCACCAGAACAAAACTGAGAATTTTCAATTCAAACATATTCTTGGTGCTAACATACAATGGTGAGAGCTGGAAAGCTAATAAAACACTACAAAGAAAACCAGACACCTTCTAAAATAAGTGCTTATGAAGATTATGGGCACTGGCTGGAAACACTTCATTTCAGGACTCAGGCCTGCCAGGTCCCTAGACAACATCCTTAGCTGCTGTACCCCAGTGGCACACTGAACCACCTATCAACAGTCTTAACGCTAAAGGCCTACAGACTCACAGCAGCCATGCCTCAGGCTCCTGATTGGCTGGACAGACTGCATTCTCATTGGGAATCTGGACTATATAAAGGACCCAACAGGAAGAGGAAGCTGTCTGAGCAACAGACCATTGCCTGCTGGTCGCTGCCTATACTGCCTTGTGGTGCTGCCCTGTTGTGCTGCCTGACACTACCTTACCACACCACTGCCAAGCCTGACATGTTGTTCTGCAGCCTCGCCTGACCCTGCCTTACCACCTCACCCAAACTCTCCTCCCTAACCTGTTGACTTGGCCCCTTGGACTGGATCTTCTGCCTACTGATGCCTACATGAACTGTAACCATTGCCCTGGAATGCCTCTGATACCTGTTGACCTCCCAGCTCCAGACCATTTGCGCACATTTGACCGCTTTAGACTGCCCGCAGCCCACTACATTACCCCTTGATCACCTGCAAAGAAATCTGAGAAATCACCATCCAGCAGGTAGTTTCCACCAGAATGTCTTATATACACAAAAATAAAACAACAAAGAACCAGAGCATTTTACTTCTAGTATGGCTGGATTCCCCCCTCCCTTTTTTTAACTAGGTAATTTTGTACATGTGAAATCTTTCAGATCAGACTATGCAAAATTGCTTACAAGTATTAGCATTTTTGCTATATTTCTTGAAGTTTAAAATCATAGAAAATGTTTAGTCTTCATGCATAACTCATTGATATGGACACAGCAGCAAAATGAGGACAGACACATGCATGGAATTAAGTGGCAGGCCACAACTTTTACTGAACTTTAACACAGGGGAATGGCTCTACCTGCCCATCACCTATACTTTCCTATACAAGACATTAAATTGGTTCCACTGTGGGGGTTACAGGGCTCCTTACCATATAACCCATAATGTGAGTTAGGCTCTCTTCAGCCTATCCCCCAGGACTCAGTCTCTCTGAGTCCTAGCATCCTCCCCCGGCCCACAGGGGAACGGAGGGTGCAGCAGGGTGGAGACCTTGGCCTGGAAGGACCACAAGATCTGACCTCAGCCCACAAAGGCCACAAGATCGCATCTTATCACATGAGCCCAAAGTCCCTCACCAAAGTCCCAGGTCTTTTACCTCTGGGAAATGTTCATTTTATTTTCTTAACTGCACTGGAAACTGAGGAAAGGGAGTGCCAGCAACTAGCTTGGTTGCTCCCTACCCAACTATGCCACCTGGAATCACAACACCTGCCCAAACCTTGGCTGCACGTGCCATAGTCATATGTCAGCACCTCCATCTGACGGATATACGCTACCATCCCTGAAAACTTTCAGCCAATTGGAATGGATGTCCCTATGCTGAATCAATGAACCCTCCTTTCTTAAGGAATATCTTGGTGACCCCCTTTTTAACTTTCTTTCCAGCCTTGTCCACATGAGCTGGGTCTGCTTCCAGCCCTTGACTGTCAGTGAGTGCAGAAGTGGTATGAGCTGATCTCACTGCATGCCCCTTCTAAATGTAAACAGCTTTGGCCCTGAAGCCAAGTTGAGATCTGGCTGCTGCTCTCGTGCGCCCAGTGCATTATAGGGTGCCTGCAAATCCAAACCCTGCATATGCTCTGGGTAGCTTCTGAAACAAACCAGCACATTTGGGTAGTGACATTTTGCCATTCCCTGCCATCCCTTCCTTGGTGCGGACATAAGTCCTGTAAAACCCTGATTTCCAGTGCCCTATTGCCTGCACATGCCACAGACCAAAATCCTCTGCAGCTGCTGACGTCATTGCCCCAATCCTGAAACAATGAGAAACAAACACACTCAGTCAAGACCACAGTAGCGCAAGGTTTTTCTCAGTACCCTGCTGAATTGGTACCTTGTCAGGAAGCTACCATCACCATGTATGAACAGCTGGCCTGGCTGCAGTCATGACATTTTTAGTGAGGCTCTTATCGCCTTTAGAGGGCACAAGGACTCCTCTGCACATTCCTTCAACACACATAAGCCCCTCTTCCCTTTTGGTCTGTTTTTTGAGTACAGCAGAGGGACAGATAGTTGCACATCTGTTATGTTTAACGCACACTGGACCGTCCGTAGCTGCCATAGGCACCAGCTCACTCACTCTCAAAGCGCCAAAGGTGGCAACAACAAACACTGCCATAAATAAAACGGCCTCTCTCCCTCAGTCACAACCCCATGCAGAGCCTTTGATAATTCCAACAGGGTTTCCAGTATTATGGGGTAACCTGTCATCCCTTCAGCACTCACCCCTCTTGGACCACCTTTAAAGAGTTTCCATACTAGGAAATGTCCACATGGGTCTGGGAAACTTTCCTACCTACTCCAAGAAGACGGACTCTCTAGGCGGCCAGAGATAGTGAAGGAAGCCCACTCACTGTGGGTCAAAGGCACCACATATTGCGACAGCTGGTGTGTGGATATGGGCCACTCACAATGAATCCCTTCCCATGCCCTAAATTCAGTGTAGTCTGAACGACTGGCCTTACAGGCTGTGATAAATGAAGAGGGTGGGGGAGTAGCTCCCTTTTATGACTACAGCCAGCCAGTTAGCTATAAAATCCCTGTTAGTAGCTGTTCTCTATTTGCTTTACCTGTAAAGGGTTAAAAAGTCCATAATTAAAAGGAAGGGAGTGGGCACCTGACCAAAAGAGCCAAAGGGAAGGCTAGAACTTTTTAAAAATGCGGGGTGGGGGGGGGGGACTTCCCCTTTGTCTGTCTGTGTTGTTCTCCTGGAGAGCAGAGACAGAGCTGGAACTATACTGTAAAAGGCTTTGGGCCAGGTATGAAAAATCATCAAACCATATCTAGAAACTACTCATTTGAAACCCGAGATATGTAAGTAGATCAGGAAATGTCTAGGAAGACACGATTAGGTTTATCTTTTTCATTTCTTTATGACTTATGGACTCCTCTGTGGTAACCCCAGGTGCTTTTGTTTTGCTTGTAACCTTTAAGCTGGACCTCAAGAAAGCTAGCTTGATGCTTAATCCTTGTAATTGTTTTTTGGTTTAAATCTAGCAAAAAGCCTAAGTTACAGATGTATTTTCTTTCTTTTTATTTTTAATAAAATTTACTTTTTTTAAGAACAAGATTGGATTTTTCTGTCCCTAAAAGGTTTGTGCATATGTTGTTTAATTAGCTGGTGGCAACAGCTGATTTCCTTTGTTTTCTTTCTCAGCTCTTCCCGGGGCGGGGTGTGTGTGTGTGTAAGGCCTTGAGGGTACCCCACAGGAAGGAATTCCCAAGTGCGGCTTCCTGGGTTATCAAAGGGGTTTTGCACTTGGGTAGTGGCAGCATCTACCCATCCAAGGTCACAATGAAAGTAAACCCCCAAACCTATACCTTCTGAGGCAGCAGATTGTACCAGCAGCTCAATCTTGAGCAACCAGTCTGAATGTCATATTGAAACCCCCATTTAACTCTTCTAGGAATCTTTCCCACACTTCTAAGTCATCCGTCATTTTCATTGTCATTCTGATAAAGTGGTGGGGTTTTCTCAGTCCAGAGGCAGACGTCAGAAGAGCACAAAATGCCTGACTGGGAGCCTTCACAGACTAATTAATGAAGCCTCACAAAACCCCTGTGAGTTAGAAAAGTACTATCCAATGCATTTTAGAGATGGATAAACTAAATGATCATGAGAATAAATGAACTTGACTAGGCCACGTAACAAGTCATTGGCAAAAATAGGAAGAGAACACAGGAGTCCTGACACCCAGCTCCCAGCTTAAGCCACATTCCCTTGGTAAGTTTAGACGTCCCATGACCACCTATAGCTCCCTCCGAGTAATTTTCTTTGCCCCTTTGAGAGCCCATCTGAGGGCCCTGATCAATTTCAATTTCTCTGTAGGAAACCTAGAAACCCCAAACAATCCAGTTCAATGTTACATTTTGGGGCAGGGCCTTCTGTTTTTTTTTCCTGTGGCAAGTGGGATCCTGAGGTCCTCAACTAGGTTCTGAAATGCCTAAAGCATGTACTCGCAGTTGCCCCTAGTCTTCCTGCACATAAGAAGCCATCAAGATTGTGCATGAGACTGCCCTGTTTCATGGGGTGCACTATCGCCCATTCCAACAGGGAGCTGCATCTTTTCAAAATGACACCTGACTTTATCAACATAGTAGTGGCTTTCAAACTGAAATCCTGGGATGCACTGGAAGCAATTGGAATGCAGACATGATGTTGCATTTTGTCAACATGCCCCGGAACCGCAATCCCCTAACTATGGCATCAAATGACAAGTATCTCTCTGAACACAGCTGCGGGTCAATATAATCATTTTACCAATGAAGCCCTAGGGGAAGGACAGGTGATGGATAAGCCTATATTCCCTCTTCACCTTCTTCAGCAACACACTCAGGGAAGACATGCCATTCTGGTATTAGAACATATGGAGCGACCTGCCACTCTTCCTGCTGCCACCTCCAAGGTGATCTCTGCCCTTTCTATATGCTTTAAGTCTTTAGTGGACTTCAAGTTCTCTGCCCAAAAGCAGCACCGCATGCCCTTGTATGGGCTGTGAAAACTGGCCAAAAATCCGTTCCATAAATAAGCTATGTCTTTTTTGCTGGGGTTGTCCAACAACAAATCCCAAACCCTGTATCTTAATTGCAGAAGGAGCCTTTTCTATGGTTACTGCCTCTCCCTGTGACATCTGCTGAAGCACTGGGTCCTTGCAGATCCCCTTTCCCACAGCCCTGTTGGAACTGCCGTTGACCCATATAACAGGAGAGTGCACAATGCTGAGCCCCTGCACACCCTACAGCAGTGTTTATACCTGCCTTATGTACAAAACATTTCCCATCATTAATGCAAAATGCACATTAGCTTTTATATACGTATTTTGAAAAGGAGGTTTTGGCATTGGCAACCCACTGTCTGTGAATACCAGCTGGGCGGGGTGCTAAGGAGTCATACCTCCAGCCAGAGTGCCTGGTCTGTTTTACCCCAGGGTAAACCAGGCTCCTCTGCTGCCCTCTGTTATAAATTTTCAGTCATGCCTTAACCATGCTACCCCAACATATGGAATCCTGTCTGTCCAATAGTGGATAGACCCCGCCCCCCCATGCTGGGACAGAGGTGGGAGAAAGAGATGTGAACCCCACAGTAGGGCAGAGAGCCTCCCCCACCTGGGGAAAGATGCCCCAGAATCCTTACCTGCATCTCTCTGAATCTTATGACTGCTGTTGCTGCTGCTGGAAGCTGGTGAGTAACCCTTTCTCTGATGGAATGGAGCTGAAAGAAGTGACACATGGACTCTGGGCTGGGCTAAATCCTGGGAGCTGGGGAATGCTGGCCAATCAGCACCCCTCTATCCCAGCTGGCCAGAGACTGCCAGAGACTCCCAAGAGGAGGAGCTACCTATTGTCCTTTTGGGAGTGTCTCCCTTCCTTGCTTCTGGGACTGTCCCCCTTTCACTGCTGGCCCCATCAAGTTCCCACACCCGTTGTTGCAGGTGGGTGGCATTTTTTTGATGTTTCACATAGAAGGTTTAGAAATATTGTGCTTTTGTTTCAGCACAAACCACTTCTATTCTAATTCTAATATAGGTTGTTTCTAAAAAGTAAGAAATTATATTTTCTTCTTTAATTCAACATTTAGTTGGTTTCTATGACATACAACATTCAGAGTTAAAGTTATGAAGCTTTACCTTTGTGAATCTCAACATCTACTGTCATTAAATAATTATTGTCTGGCCACTGAAAATTTAAAGGGATAAAAATGGAAAATATTGTAAAAACTCACAAGTCTGCACAACTGCGAAAAATTATGAGTGATAAAAATCTAAAAATATGCCTTAAGATAAAGATTGATATTATCTATCAAAGTGATCAAAAATAAAAATCCAATTCTACCATGCCTATTTATAAATATTGTAAAGATATAGGCATGGTAGTATTGGATCTTTATTTTTGATCACTTTGATGGATAATATGGATCACTTTGATAGATAATTGAGAAGACAGCAAATAATAGAACCTGTCAATTTGGTGCATATTGTTATAGATGCCTGGTTGATATAACTATGGCTTAAAAATTAACTAAACTCATGCACTCCTAACTACATAATAGAAATTTCATAACATACTAAAAGTCATTTTGAGTGTCAATCTGAATGTCTGCCATTTTATGTGCCAGATTTTCTGGTTTTCTCAGTCTGTACTGTGTGCATTTTCTCCACATTTATACTATGAAATTGCAGTGCCAATAAACCTATGCACATGTACTTGTAATAGAAAATGTGCATTTTACATTCTTTCTTCATAACATGTTGTCATGTTATATTGCATGTGTTTATTCATAACACCTCATTTACCCTAATGAAAAATCACTTATGGGAATCAGTTTCCTTTATTGGCACCAACAGTCAATCTGTGCACTATTTTATTAAAAGCAACAACAACAATAAAAGAATGGAAAGATAATGATGTCATTGTCAGATGAATAAAAACCACATTAGAAATACTGGCTGGAGTGCTGTTTTAGGTTAGATCAAATTATTAGGGGAGAAGTTCTGGACTGTGTGTTACACAGTGTTTTGAAGAGCTGTTCTCAATAAACAACTATAATTTCTTAGAACAAACATAAGCGACAAAAAGACTGCAATTTTAAAAATTCAGATCTTCCATGCCTTTATTTATGCTCACCTATACATTTTAAGTAGACTTGAATGTCCTGTGGACAAAACTATATTACTATTAAAAGGTAAGAAAAACGGATATACTTCAGTAACACTTGTAGTATACATGTGAACAGTAGCTCTCCATAGGTGAAATCTTGGTCCCTGTGAAAAGCCTGAGTAAATAAGCTGTGTTCAGGGAGTTTCAACAGGTCTTGGGGAGGGGAGGAGAGAGGAGGAGGAGGGAGAGACAGAGAGAGAGCATGAGAGAAAGAGAAAATCCCTGCCCCAGGCCTCAGAATTCAACAAATTCACTTCAAAGCTGCTGTGACACTCTCCTTCCCCCAAGTATCTGCTGTTTATACATAATCATAATCTAAATTCTAGTTTAACAACATTTTTGTCTGGGAATCTCCTTAGTTGTTACTGATGTTGGTGATGGTGGTTGGTATTTTTTAAAATCATTATTACAAAGTGTGCTTGGATGTTTTGATCTATATTCTTATTTTTAAGATAATGATTGATTGTACCTCTGTGAAGTATTAATGTGGTCTAAACCTCTGCAGGAATCCCTGCATAGTTTATATGATTATAATACCTGGAATCCTTGTGGCTCATAAGTTTTGTGATGGTTAGTACATCTGCAGCCTGCAACTACAGATATTGCAATGACGTTCTCAGGCACTGGGAAATTCCACTGTCCCTCCCTTTCTTTCTGCTAAGAGCCTTGGCAAACCAGGCCCCACAATTACCATAACTGAATGTGAAATTACTACAACTATCAAAGTAAGTACATGTATAACTGGGCAAATGCATGCACAAATACCAGACTCACATGGACATTTTTTTTTAATGGCACTTTGTGTGCTATGCTAAGGGACACAGTACAATGGTCATAAAATCAATATTTTGCTGGTCAAAATGGGGCAGATGGCAACTCGAATTAGTATGTAATTCTCTATCCATCCCCAAAGTAATGCCATAAATCGGCTAACAGGAGTAAAAGTGGTACTATTTGCACCCTCCTCATGAGACTACTCTTATATTGTGTTTTGATGTACCTTCACTACCCCGGAGGGCGAAATAAGCAAAAATCTCATCATTTTTCTTGCTTTTTCTGTGTGATTTCTATAACATTGCACTGTACTGAAAACAGCAGCAGTGTGATTGTACTAGAGTCTTCAACAGTTGTGCGCTAGATCAAAAATAAGAAAGCAATTATCTATTCTCTATTCTGACTTTTTTCTATGGAAAGCAGTCAGTGAATCCCTGGTATTGAAAAGATTCCATTGAATATGTAGGGATGCCTCTGGATTTCTTCAGTTCACATTAGGGTTTGGTGAGGTTCTGCACTACTTCCTGCGATCTGTTTCCACTTCCTGCTCTATAGCAATCAATGTGTTTCATCCTGTGTAGGGAATAGATAAGCCATCACAAATAACCTCCAAGGTGACAGTGCTGGACTACATTAGGGGCAATGTCATTTGAAGGATAGTATTAGGGAGACTTATCACCCAGGGACAAAAACGGAAAGAAAAGGGGAGAGAGCAGACGGAAAAGAAGAAATGAGGCAGAAAAGAGCATAGAATGTGATAGAGAAAATTGGATGAGTTAAATCAAGATTAGGCCTCTCTAATGGGTCTCTGGCTTAGAAAGTCTACCTTCCCGAGAACTCATCAGGCATATACATATTCTGGAGTGGATCCCTGAGATGTCTTTCTACACTGTTCAAGGAGCTTCCTATTGGATTGGAGGGATGGAATACTAAGGAACCAGAGTATTAACCGCACTTGAGCAACTATTTAAGTCTGTCTTCTCTTGCAGAGAGCTTTTGTGGGAAGTGAACAGATTCAGAGAAATGGAACCCTTGATGCAGACAAATGAGTATGAGTCCCACTTTCTCTCTGAAATATCACCCCAAGCATGGCTTGTTTGGCTGATGTGCTCTTCTGCAATAACTTAGATGGATGCAACACCTCTGGTCAATCTTATGGCATGGATAGCTAGATACTCTGTGAGAGAAAAGGCTGTGCTGAGTTCAGATGCAATACTTGTTTCACAAGATGCTAGGTCCAGATGAGATACTTGATCTGCAGGATAGGAGAGGCACATACATGAGAAATCAAGAGCAAAAAGAACAGGACAGTGAAACAAAGGGAGAGAAGAAGTAAAAGTTGAGGGAACGAGAGAAATGACAAAAGAAAAAAATGGAGAAGTAGAAGAAAACAGGAAGAAAAGGGAAGTAGAGGAAGGAAAAGGAGATAGAAATCCATCCTGTGAGCAGATCACCTCTAAGCAATCATTGTCATTAGATGCTGACTGAAGAAGAGGCAACTGAGGCATCAGAAATTTGTCTTGAATAAAGGCTCGTAAGCACTCAAGTCACTTTTGAAATGGGATTTACTTTTACTCTTGGAAATTTTACCCTCTGCCTATTTTCCAAATATTTTCTGAGGGAGAATCCTTAATATCCTGGGATTGACACTCCAAAACCTCTAAAAAAATCCATTTATTTTCTCAGCATTGCCACCTCTGCTCTGCAATCCGGTTTCATTTTGAACCAATGAAAGTGCCTTTCATTTTAACACCGGCCTAACGAAGGGAGGAGGGGAAAAGCAGTCTCTAAATGTGCACTTGAGTTTTCATTTGAAAACTCTTTATGGGCCTGCAGCTCCTGAATTTCCAGCACTGAAATTACTGCTGAAGATACACTGTGAAATTGACATATTATGCAGTTTCAGCTAATAAGGGTTTTGACTAGAGCATTCTTCAATCCTTCTTCCAGAAAGTACACAGCATTGTAACACCACTTTCTGAAAAGTAAATCTGCAGTGGAACTGTGCAGAATAGGAACAGAAGATGGCAGAAACTACTCCAAAACTAATATGGACTTGTAGATTTGTTCTTTCTTAGTTTTGATTTTTGTGTTGCTTTTTCTTGTTATATGCAGCTCTAGCTAAAACCATGTCTATTCTAATCTACTGCTTGTGGGATTATTACTAATTCCATTTTGTTACATAACATATTTACCCCAGGCTGACAAATGACTTCAAAAATACCTTAATCACTTTAGATCACCAAAGATAAACTGATAGTGATTACTTTGTGTTTTAGTACTTAGATGGTGAAATCCTGGCATCACTTGAAGTCAGTGGCAAAACTCCTATTGACTTAACAGAGCCAGGATGTCACCTTAACTATTTTATTTATGAACCCTTATGTCTCAAATTCTCAAAATCTTAAAAAGTAAATATAACAACTTGTACAGAGATACAGGTTAATTACATTATAAATAAGTGAATGAAATGTTAATCTTCTACAAAATACATATCACTTGTTTTTATTTTCCAAAGTAATGTCAAGGTCACAAGCATGTTTAAAATTCTTTATAATGTTGATCTAGAAACTTAGAGGAGAATCAATAACTAACTGCCACAGAAAATTGGTATATTTTTGGTATAATTGGTATATTTCACCAGGTGAAAGGTGAGGGTACCTAGAAATTGTCAAGATAGAAGAATGCAATTTTTTATGGCAACATGGGAACTTATTCCCATATTTTTAACAATAGTAATTTTACTTCACTATTAAAAATTATATGTACTTAATACCTACAAACTAACATTAAAAGGCAGCAGAATGGTTATCAGTAACCTAAATCATTCCATTTAGTCTAACACTTGACAGATCTTTAGAACTTGTTGATGTATGTTCTGTATCTGCAGAGTTCTAAAAGAACTAGTCACAATGTTGTTTTAAAAATGGTTACATTTAACGTTAACTTTTAGGGTTATAGAGTAACAGCCGTGTTAGTCTGTATTCGCAAAAAGAAAAGGAGTACTTGTGGCACCTTAGAGACTAACCAATTTATTTGAGCATGAGCTTTCGTGAGCTACAGCTCACTTCATCGGATGCATACTGTGGAAATTGCAGAATACATTATTATATACACAGACACCATGAAACAATACCTCCTCCCACCCCACTCTCCTGCTGGTAATAGCTTATCTAAAGTGATCATCAAGATGGTCAAGATCATCAAGTGATCTTGATGATCACTTTAGATAAGCTATTACCAGCAGGAGAGTGGGGTGGGAGGAGGTATTGTTTCATGGTGTCTGTGTATATAATAATGTATTCTGCAATTTCCACAGTATGCATCCGATGAAGTGAGCTGTAGCTCACGAAAGCTCATGCTCAAATAAATTGGTTAGTCTCTAAGGTGCCACAAGTACTCCTTTTCTTTTTAGGGTTATGAGAGCTGCAGTGGACTCCAATAAAATTGGTTCCACTCACTAATGTTCAAATGCTGAAAAACAACTCAACTCTCTAGTGTTTATTTAGAAAATAAGCTTTCCAAACAGTTCAGATTCTCATTCTACTATACAGGAATGGAAATGAATGGGTGTTTGAAACTGATATCACACCTCAAATCATCTACGCCTTTGCTTATTTAATTGCATTTTTAAAAATTAAACTAATACCAGGATACTGTACTATGTAATTTCCTAATTTGTGGAAATCCCTCTAATCAGATATTTAAAACGGACGTTCCCTTTAAATTGACTCTTTTGTAATATATGCAATGCAGAAGGGAATGCTATCATAACACTTCAATAGTTAACTGACTTTATGAGAAAAATACTTCCAAATGTTTCCTAAAACCTTCCAAACCGCACCAAAGAACATTATCGTAATATTATGTTTCCCTATGGCCTCCAATATTTAAGCTTGCCATTCTTGAAATGATACTTGGATGAAAAACTTAAGTTTATGTAATGTATAAATTGCTCCTAAAAGAAAAGGCTTGCCTTTAAAATTAGGAACTACAGGGAGATGTCAGATATTTTACATTTTGATATCATTCCTTTATTAATTGACCAAGCAGTAGTCTAGTGCTTTGGGCTGCTACACAGGATATATATACTCCTTATTTTAAACCTGAGGAGACACTGTGATCCTATTCATAGTGAATACGGAAAACAATAACTGTCCTAAATAATTACATATCAAGTTACACTTAATAGGTATCCATATTTCTTGTACAGTACACACAATCCATATAAACAGTATACCATGTATCAGTAATATGTTCCAGTTAATCCAACATCAAAGAGCTCGTTTATGGTAGGTTTTCATTTGAATCAGGGTTGTAATGTTCTGTGCAAGCATAAGCTAACCATTTCAGAGATTTTGCCAGCAAGCTGCTTTTTGGCAGATTATTGGCAGTACATACTGGCAACAAACTAGCGAACTAAGCCCTACTTATAACGTACAGGTAAATAATTATTTTAATAAATTTATGTAAAATATTCCACTTGGTCACATCTGTTTTTGATAACCCACTCTACTGCACAAATACAAACTTCTTTCTTTCTCAGGGAAACATGTATTTCACCTTAATTATTTATCACTTTCTCAGGTACCCCAATAAACAAATAAGCTTTGAAACCCAGTTACACTTGAAGGTTTGCTGAGGTGAACTATAACTTTGTCTGAAAAAGCTAGTCGAGTGTATGAAAAAATAATTTAACACCCCCAAAATTCTAAAACACACTGAGACATGAGTATAACATTCAAGCAATAAGTAAAAAAACAGGGTTATGATGCAATTATTTCAGCTAGAGGGCATTAAAAACCATGAGGTCCAGTCACTTGCCTCAGGCCCTGAGGGCCGTGTGGTAATGCACAGACTCTGACCCTCACTTGAAATATGTTACACAGGTCTGTACTTCCTGGCATTACAACTATTGTTTAATTGTATATGTGTTTATATCTTAAAGAGGCAGCCTAGTTTAGAGGAACTCCTGAGTTCTAATCTTGGCTCTGCTAGTGAGTCACTGGGTCTCTTTGGAAAATCCCCAAAACACATTTCTGTCTTTATTTCGCCATCTAAAACTGAAATCATAATTTTTTTCTACCTCTTAGGGGTTTTCCGAGATGTTTGTACAAAGTTCTTGAAGATGTTATAATTGATTATCAGTAGTAGTATCTTTAAAGGAAAATCTTTGAACCTAATCCTCATCGGTATAAATCAGCATATCTTGATGGGATTACTCTGATTTAAAGTAGCTGAGGATCTGTCCCCTTGCATTTTGGAACCAGAAAATACCTTGTCATAAGATTCTCTTCTCTATACATGATATAACTTCACTATAAAGAATGATAACTTACAATGAATTAAAAGCTTCTCCCCCACTATCTTCATTGTCCATCAGTCTAGTTGTGCAAGTGGTCTTGTAAAAAGTAAGTGGGGAGAGTCTGCATGTCACTGTTATATGGTACACTACTGGTGGGAACCCCTCAAATAACTATAAAGTGTGAGAAAGGGACAGTACAGGACTTCAGTGGCAAATGTCAATATAAGTGTGTAATTATGATGAGATGCTCTGATATTTCTTCAGTTCTTCCCTTTCTAATGTGGCAACAGCCAAAAGATGATTTCCCATGGGACACTGGGCATCTGCCCATGGCTCTATTATCTGCCATGCTGCAACTGTGGTGAAAGTGCTGTGATCAATGGACCCCATGCCACCAATGTGCTTCTGCAGAACATCCAGCAATAAGTGAAAGGATACTATTGCATATTCAGTATAGGGAATACATCACTATAACTAATAGAAGCCATGTCCCCACAAATGTTCCTTTGTGAGTGCACAGTATATTTCCACTGTGGCTTGTTGATGTGTTTTGTGGATTTTTCTTATTTAATATTAGGTTTATACAGGTGTGAAGAACAGGGGGCAATTACTTAAAAATTTCATCTACAGACCATCAAGCACAGTTTTTGTTTATGTAAAACTCAACTCAGTTTGCTTGCAGAGTTTTTAAAGTTTATTCCTTGAAGGAGAGTCTGCAGGATAGGATTTTGTAAAGCTTGGCAAGTTGGTTAAAGCTCAATTAAATTCTTGTCAAGATCTATTGGGTATTCTGGAAAAACTCTGCATAGCTATAGTGGACTTGCTGTTAATTTGATGTTTCAAGTATTCGGTATCCTTTCAATGTTGTTACAAACCTAGGGGGTATATATTTGTACTGTTCAAAGGCAAGAAGTTCTGTGAACTGAAATGAGAATACATCCTTTTTGCCTTTATGGACTTCTGTTGTTTTTCTCTTCCTTTTGGGGTTCTGGAAATAAAACCAGTGAGAGCTGAATTTTTGAACAATAGTAAATTACTTTTAAGGTACAAAAAGTAAAATACCAAGTATACTGCTACAATGTCATAGCTTTATCGACAGAACTTTGTATATATGTAAATATGTTTCACTCAAGCATCAAAAAATAATATTCGCACCAGCGCCTTAGACTACAATACAATCACATTGTTGTCGTCATGAAGGAACTCTGGACCCACTGTTGTTTTATTTTATTATTATTCCTTTTCTGCCTTGTATTAACTTGTACCCACTGACTTCATGACAGAGCTCATTTATTTCAAGATCACCACAATACTAGAATGAGCTCATTGCTGCTGCTTCCTTTATGCTGTTTTCCTGGTGAGGGTTGCAATGGCAGCATTGAGAGTAGGGAGGACCAGCTCTCCTCTTCCTTTGCAACAGGTTCCAGCTCCCCCTGGGGGATTCCCCAGCATTTCCATGCCAGGTGAGATATATAATCCCTCTAGTGTGTCTTGGGTCATCCTTGAGGCCTCTGCCCAGTAGCATGTGCCTGGTAGAGTTCCAACAGAAGCCTCCCGGGGACATCCTTATCAGGTGCCCAAACCACCTTAATGGGCTCCTCTCAATCTGGAGGAATAGCATCTCTATGCCAATGCCCTCCCAGATAGCCGAGCTTCTTACCCTGTGTTGGAGAGTAAGCCCAACCACCCTGCAGAGAAACCTCATTTCCGCCTCTTGTACCGGCGATCTCGTCCTTTCGGTCATTACCCAAAGTTCATGACCATAGGTAAGGACTGGGATGTAGAGCAACCTGTAAAGAGAGAGCTTCATCCAAAAACTCAGCTCCTGCTTCACCACCACAGGTTGATACAGTGCCTGCATCACTGCCACCGCCGCACCAATCCACTGATTGATCTAAATCTCCCGCTTGCCATCGCTTGTAAACAAGACCCCTAGACACTTGAACTCTTCCAAAAAGGGCAGCTTCTCTCCCCTCACCTGGATAGAGCAGTCCACTTTCTTTTGGGATAGAACCATGGCCTCTCATCTGGAGGTGCTGATTCTCATTCCAGCCACTTCACACTCAGCAGTGAAACATTCGAGTGCACGTCGGAGATCGCATTCTTAAGAAGCAAGAAGGACATCATCATCTGCAAACAGCAGAGATGGCACCTCCAAGTTCCCATACCGGATGCACTCCACAGCTCACCTGCACCTTGATATCCTGTCCATGAAAATCACGAATAGGAGTGGGGGCAAGAGTCCTTGTAGAGTCCAGCGCCCACCTTGAATGAACTTGACAAGATCAAGAATACAAACACAACTCTCATTCTGAGAATAGAGAGACCAGATAGCATGCAAAAGTAGCACCTGAAACTCATATTCCTGCAGCACTTTACACAAGAAAGGACTACAAAACAAAGGCGGACCAGATCAGCAAATTCCCACACCGCTTGAGTATCTGCAAGAGAACAAAGAGCTGGTCTGTTGTTCCACGGCCGGGACAGAATCTGCATTGTACCTCCTGAATCCAAGGTTCAGCTAATGGGCACAACCTCCTCTCCAGCACCCTGGCATAGGCTTTGCTTGGGAGCCTGAGAAGTGTGATCCCCCTATAGTTAGAGCACACCCTCTGGCCTCGTTGCTGTGAGGAAAAAAATTAATAATAATCTGTGTAACTGTTTTATCTTAACTTCTTCTATGAAGCATCCCTTAACCCTGTCCTTAAATGGTGTAACTGTAGCTTTCAAAGTGTCGAACGTCTGGACCTACCTCTAATATGTAAATGGCAGCTGCAGGTATGGGAGGATGGATGCTTCTTATGTCCTACTGGGGTTTAAAGTAAAAGCTTTTATATCATAGGTGCTGAAACTACAAGATAAATACAACTACAAACATCTTTCTAAATATAATATGGCAGACTTAGGAAGTTCTGCTGGCAAATACTCAGAATAAAACATTAAAGCAATATTCTTTTTCTTTAATTAGTGGATTATTTATTGTTTTGATTTTTATTATTTGTATTACAGAACTGTATAGGAGCTCCAGCCATAGATCAGGGACCCTTTGTTCTAGGTGCTATACAAACACAACAAATAGTTCATATCCAGACGAACATATCATCTAGGACAGTGATTTCAACCTTTTTACACTTGTGGACCCCTAAAAAAAATTCTAATGGAGGTGTGGACTCCTCTGGAAATCTTAGACATAGTCTGCAGACCCCCCCGGAGTCCGTGGACCACAGGTTGAAAACCGCTGGTCTCTGACAACAGACAACAGGTGGAAGCAACAAAGAGGCAGAGAGAGCACAAAGAAACAATGAGAAAGTCCTGCTCGTCATGATAAGCAGTGGTCACAGAACATCAGCTGCCTAGCCAGTGTCAAGCTTTTCCAGGAATCAGGACAGAGGGGAGTCTTGAAGAGGGATTTCAAGGAGTGCAAAGAAACAGCCTTACACTTAAGTAGGCACATTCTATAATTATTATTTCTAAAGGCAGGATAGTGACCTGCTCTTATAACACACAGGGAAGTAAGGGGCTGAAAAGCACCTTTTACTCATCTGTGGGCTTCCCTTTTCATAGGTCACCGCACAGGGTAAGGGGACCCATTATAAGGACTGTGAGGCTGCTACTTCTGTACATTGGCTCCATCTGTATGCACATATCAGCTAGTATATAGACCAGTGGCAGATTACTTCCCCCTTGGAGCAAGGAGGAGACAAAGAATTGGTGACTATGAGAGTCACAATTCCCTCCCTGATCTGTTGCTGTGATGGAGCAGCTATGCACAGTTCCTTACTCAGAGCAGATTACAATTTAACAATCTGCCCTAAATTATTAGTGAATCCATTGCTAGAACATTCAGATATTTTGAAACACACCAAAATTTCCTCTATGAATTATAAATTGTTATGTAATAAATTTTTATATACATAATTCACAATAAACTTCCTGTTTAACTGTGCTCTTTCTTTCTTGGAAATTTTGCATGAGTAGTAGTAAAACTTTTAAAGGTAAAAATTATACAACTGTAAGTTCAAACGCAACAAAATAGGCAGTAACACAACATATAGAAAGCCATGGAAAACACCAATGGTTTGAACTAAATGGAGCTGAGTTAGAGTAGCAGTATTTATTTATTTGCTGGTAAGATCAAAGGAAAGAGGTGTACATATAAATGGCACTTTATTCTGTTCCTATTATTCTGTATAAGCTGGAGAAAGATCAAAGAAAGATGTTTACAGGTTTCACTACTAACATTTAACATAGCCCCAGATTGAAAATCCTTTCTAGATTGCTAGTACACTTTAAAATAGAGCACATTTTTGTTGTGTTTTGTGTAACATTGCTAAGGGCTATATTTGATTTGTTTGCTGCCTTTTTCACTGCAGAAAGCTGTTTGTGAAACATAGTAGTAGTTATTACTATTTCTTATATTGTGGCAGTGTCGAAAGGGCCCAATCAGGATTGGTGCACCAGTGTTCTAGGTACTATCTATACTCACAGGAAGACCCAGCCCTTGCCCTGAAGAGGTGATAATCAAATATTGGCTGCATAAAATTTGAAGGAAATCCAATATTGTTGGAGCTAAATGCATTTCATATTTTAAATAAGTTTGCTCCAGCTCTCCCCAGTCTCAGTCTCACTGAAAACAACTATGTGCAAGTAAGTATCTGTGTGTATGTGCTTCTTTTGCTCTTCTCTCCCCCTCCCCACCCCCGCACATCTTCTCTCTCCACTTACACACCCACATGTGTGCACGGAGAGTACATATTGTAGACTGAGGATTCTCAACACCTCCATAGCTAAAGTTAAATTAATTGAAAGCTCACAAAACTAGAGACCCAATAGCAGATTGTATCTGTAGCAAGGCACAGATGATGAGCTTCTCAACAGAAATTCTCAATAACTAAGGGCTTGTTTAGCATCAACTACATAGAAACTTCGTGCGAGAGAAAACTGTGCTGTTCAGCAGGAAACACAATTTAAGAGACAGAGGTGGCTCCTCTAGAAGACAGCTTGAGGGAAAAAGATTAAGTATTTTATCCATAATCTTTTCATGTTCATACTACCGCTGTTTTTTCATAACTGTAGATGAAAAATTGCATTTTGAAATTGCGGAAGTTGCTTGAGTTCTAATGAATTAATATTTAGTGACAATATAACACATTTCCTTAACAGTTGAGGGGTTATTCTTCATGGACTGCCACTTCAATATTCTTGGCTTCAAATCCAGCCAAAATATTTGAATACACAGTGTATATCTGGCATTTGGGCTTTCACATATAGCTGACGAAGCCAGAGGTATATCCACTCACAACACAGTATATAAGTTTCAACTGAGCACATACGCAAACCAAAAAAAAAAAAGGGGGGGGGTGGGAGTGGCGGGGGGGAGGTTTATGAAAAACAGCCTACTGAATGTGCAAAAGTTCCTCATGGTAGCAAGCAGTGACAAATTAGCACCATAAGCCAAATCACAAGCTATGACACTGACTAGCACCAGTAGGCAATATACTATTAATTGATAACTTTCTTTGTGGCTTTCACAAAATCACTCATTCCTGATAATTCTGCATATAAAAAATAAAGGTAGAAGGTGTTAAGTCCCTTATAAAGCTAAGTACTACTATAAGCTTTTAAAAATCATTCTTTTTTTGAAGACAACTCTTGCATTGATGATTAAGTCAAAGATTATGGACATTTCAGAATATTACTTCCAGTGAACTTCCTTTACCCCAAGAGAATATTTAATCTTATTGCAAAGACTGAAGAAATCTGCTAGCAGACAAGTTTTACCTTTCCAGATTATCCTTGGAGAAATCTACAAAGCAATGATTACCAGAAAAGCATGAGTGTCTCCAATGAAGTGAGCTGTAGCTCACAAAAGCTTATGCTCAAATAAATCTGTTAGTCTCTATGGTGCCACAAGTACTCCTTTTCTTTTTGCGTATACAGACTAACACAGCCGCTACTCTGAAACCTGTCATTATTCCACCCCAGCCTCCATTAAGAAACACACAGCTGCCAATGAATCTAAGAAATAAACTGGGAAATTTTAAAGGTATGAATAGAGATAAAGGGAGAATAGTGTTTTGTTGTCATATTAGTCTGTCTTAACCAGAAGGTGAGCATTGGTTTTGTGATGGTTTTCTAAAACGGTGACCTTACCTAAAAGAAACCATAAAATAGGCATGGTCCTTTTAACAATCCACTCCTGGACTGTATTCTTCTGAGAAAGATACAGAGGGGTCCTATTCCCAGCTATAAGGAACTGAAGAAATGCCCAGAACAATTACAATATTATTTTAGAAAAAGGTGACCACTGGGAACAGAACATAAGCTCCTAAATACTGACTTTGCAGCTCATAAACAGGTCTCTCTGGGTAAGCATTATATTCTTTAGTTCACCATATTAGTTCATCTCAAATGTAAATCATGATGATTAGAGCTGTAAGAACTGCTGAACTCCCTTATTATTGTTGTTCATGTATTTTCTGGCAACTTTCAGATGCATGAAACAAAACTGGAACCATTAGCAATTATCTTTGAGAACTCAATGAGGACGGGTAAGGCTGTAGAGGACTAGAGAAGAGCAAACATAGCATCTGTCTTTAAAAAGGGGAAAAAGAGGATCTGGAGGATTATAGACCAGTTAACCTAACATTGATACCTGTAAAGATACTGGAACAAATTATTAAGCAATCAATTTGTAAGCACCTGGAGGATAAAAGGGTTGCAAGTAATAGCCAACATAGATTTCTCATGAACAAATCATGCCAAACTACCCTAATTTCCTTCTTTGACCGGATTACTGGCTTAGTGGATAGGGAAGAAGCAGCGGATATGGATATATTTTGATTTTAGTAAGGCATTTCACAAAGTTCCACATGACATTCTCATAAGCAAACTAAAGAAATGTGATCTAAAATAAATTACTCTAAGGTGGGGGCAATGCTGGTTGCATTGAAAAGACTATACTCAGAGAGTAGATGTAATTGGTGCATTGTCAAACTATGGGGGGAAAGTATCTAGTGGAGTCCCACAGGGGTCTGTCCTGGGTCCACTATTCTATAATGGAATGGTTAGTATGCTTATAAATTTCACAAATGATACCAAGCTGGGATGGGTTGTTAGAAATTTGGAGGACAAGATTAGAATTCAAATGGACCTTGACAAATTGGAGAATTGGTCTAAAATCAGCAAGATGAAATTCAGTAAAGACAAGTGCAAAGTCCTACGCTTAAGAAAAAAAATCAAATACACAACTACAAAATCTGGAATAACTGGCTAGGCATTAGTGTTCCTGAAAAATGATCTGGGGGTTTAAGTGGATCACAAATTGAATATGAGTTAACAATGTGATATAGCTGCAAAAAAAGCTAATATTCTGACATGTATTAATAGGAGTGTCATATGTAAGACATGGAAAGTAATTGTGCTGCTCTACTTGACAGTGGTGAAGCCTCAGCTGGAGTATTGTGTCCAGTTCTAGGCACCACACTTTAAGAAAGATGTGGACAAATTGGAAGAGAGCAACAAAACTGATAAAAGATTTAAAAAAGGCTGGGCAGTTAGACAAACCTATGAGGAAAGGTTTAAAAAATTGGGCAGTTAGACAAACACCTTCCAGGATGGTCTAGGTCGGGGTTCTCAAACTGGAGGTTGGGACCACTCAGGGGGTCACGAGGCTATTACATAAGGGGTCCCGAGCTGTCAGCCTCCACCCCAAACACTGCTTTGCCTCCAGCATTTATAATGGTGTTAAGTATGTTAAAAAGTGCTTTTAATTTATAAGGGGGGAGAGGGGGAGGGTTGCACTCAGAGGCTTGCTATGTAAAAGGTGTCACCAGTACAAAATTTGAGAACCACTGGTCTAGGTATACTTGGTCCTGCCTCAGTGCAGGGAGCTGTATTAGATGACCTCTCAAGGTCCCTTCCAGCCCTACGTTTCTATCATTCTATTAATCACTGGATATATGGCTGATGTCCCTTTTCCTCCATTTTAATTGAACACTGAGAAGACTAGTGGAATTTTCTGGAGATGTGGAATGTAGGCCTCAAAAATATTTTTTAAAGTTCTCTTATATGGATGAGCATTCATGTTTTTCTGGAGTAAACTAGTCTAGTTCTGGGATTGTGCTATTTGAATACATCAGATTTCTTTCACCAACAATGTTTGCTGTTCTTCCTCTTCACCTATAGCAAATACAATTCTGTCACTTTAAGAGTCATAAACCAAAGGCGAAGTGCAGGGTTATGCAGGGTTCTATGAAAGCCATACAACCTCAGCCAAGTTTTTAGATGTGGAGGAAGTTCTTGTGGATTAACTATGTTTGCATATGTATTTCCAATAAAAAATAAATCTTCCCTCTGTTTAAAAGTAGCTGCAGGCTTTCTGGTTTTGATGTTCCTACTGTTGCTAGAATCATATGGAAACATTAGGCAGATTGACATCAAATAGCACATGCTCCCCAAAACCTCTCACTTATTTCTCTGGCATTGATTGGATGGGAACTGGGGTGCAAGGAGAAACAAAGATTCACTTCTTTTTACAGTCAGTCATACAATGAAAGTGTGGAATGTGTGAGAGTGAGGACAAGATATATTTGCAGTTTTCAGTAATTTTGTGGACCTTTGTTACTTCTTCCTTACATTCAGATCTAATCTCATTTCAGGCAAAGAGCTGGACTTTCATGCTCTGTAATACTTCACCGGTGATTGTCAAAATGATATCAGCCTCTTCTGTGCCAAGTTTGATTCAGGATACAAAGGTTTTTTAGCTATCTTCCTCATAGGCATTTATTTATTTTACATTAAGAAGGAAACATTCAGCCTAGGACAGGAAGGTTGGAAATTATATTGCTGAATGAATGAATAAAACCAAGGTTTTTTTTCAGAGTAACAGCCGTGTTAGTCTGTATTCGCAAAAAGAAAAGGAGTACTTGTGGCACCTTAGAGACTAACCAATTTATTTGAGCATAAGCTTTCGTGAGCTACAGCTCACTTCATCGGATGCATACTGTGGAAAGTGTAGAATATCTTTTTATATACACACAAAGCATGAAAAAATACCTCCTCCCACCCCACTCTCCTGCTGGTAATAGCTTATCTAAAGTGATCACTCTCCTTACAATGTGTATGATAATCAAGGTGGGCCATTTCCAGCACAAATCCAGGTTTTAACAAGAACGTCTCAGGGGGGGTGGGGTATGGCCCACCTTGATTATCATACACATTGTAAGGAGAGTGATCACTTTAGATAAGCTATCACCAGCAGGAGAGTGGAGTGGGAGGAGGTATTTTTTCATGCTTTGTGTGTATATAAAAAGATCTTCTACACTTTCCACAGTATGCATCCGATGAAGTGAGCTGTAGCTCACGAAAGCTTATGCTCAAATAAATTGGTTAGTCTCTAAGGTGCCATAAGGTTTTTTTTTGTATTTTTTTAAAGATCTCATGCAAGTTTACAAGAAAATGTGACTTCCCTATGGAATAGAAAGCTGGTCGGGGGGAGGGGGAGATGGGGAGGATACAGATGCTAACTCTTGGAAGAAAGTTACATGGATGATTTTGGTTTTTTCAAGAAAACTGCTGTTTTTTGGTAAATCCATTGAGTTTAATCTCCTCTGGTGTTAACATGCAGAATATGTGACACACAGGTATACTTTAGACACTAATAGAATGGGCACACTTTTACATACATTTTGAATTTCTGAGACCAAATGTGTATTCACAGCTCTGAAATTACTGCTAAGTAAACCTAACCATTTATACTGGAATTGCTTTAGCTGGTCTTTTAAATTAGAAAGTTTATTCTGATATGTTAACTATAATTTTCAACAAGCAATATAATTCTATTGGGTTCATTTAAGGATGATGGTCCTTCAAGTTTGATCAAAATTAATTTATGGGTTATCTCACTGAAATGTGGGGGCTAAAAACAGCCACTCTTTTGTGAATATAGGACCAGTTTTTGAAAAAAAAATGTTACATTTCCAGCTTGGTAATACTGGAGTTTTGTTTTATATCTAGCCCTGACTTGTGGGTATGTTACATGCCTATATTTATAACTAGGGGTGCATAATTAGCTCAGGAGAAGGGCCACATCCTATCTTTAATAATCCGAGCCATTTATTGGTATTTGTTGGGATTTTGTTTATTGATAAGTGGCTTGAAATTATATGATGCAAAAATGTACTTTACTGAGGTTTCTTAAGCACAAAAGTAGAGTAGAGAAGTGTTCAGAAGAAAATGCCGCATTTTCTTAATTGCACTTGGTCACTTTCCCATATTACAAAAAAGAGTAATGAATTAAAATGCTCAAATACATATTTCTTTTAAAAAGAGCTTTTAAAATGAACAGATATAAAATAAAAAAATTAATGGTGGTTATCAGCTGAAGTGGAGGGATTTCACAGTTCTTCTGATGTACAGTTTCATGGAGTTATGGGCTCATCTCACTTTTGTAGTTGTGACACTATATAGTTGTCAAGAAGTGGTCAACATGGAAGCATAAACACTCATGGTACCATTTTTTAATTTAATCACAGCACTGTATCATCCCTGACATTGAAAATCCTATTTTTACAGTAGCATCTCCATCTGCATATCTTCAACTTCTGTCTCCATTATGCAGACCTCTCTCCTTTTCCCCTTCTCTCCAAATCAAATATTCTTCCTCCAGCTCGGGACAGCATCTTAGTCATATTATTCAGTCACATTTTATTATGCAAATACTTCCTTTGCAGATTGAAAACATATTGCATAGGTTGTGTGAGGTGTGGCACTCCCTCAAATCACACTGACTTAAATGGGATCTGAGGATGCTCAGCGTCTTGCAGGAGATGGGCCCATAGTGGGATGGGCAAATCAAATAACAAATTTGCCAGACAGCATGAATACAGGTAATACTTGGCAAGGCAAATATTTCTGAATATAAACCAGAAAATATTTGGTGGCTGGATATTCACAAGAGCATGTGCCAAAATAAGGTAAGGGAAATTTCCAAGTCTCACGAGAGGATTCCAACTAATTAGTGGCTGGATTTACATCTTCAGTAATTTTGGGAGCTATTTGGAAGCACTTTCCTGCTCTCTTTGCACTGCTTCTTGGGAGCAAAACAAGAGAAGAAGATGTTCTCACTGTTTTTTTTCCAAAAATCAACAAAAAAATACATACATTAACACTCCCCTTAAAATAATATATTTATTATCTAGTGTTGAGGCACAGAAGTGAGAAAAAATGACACAGAGCACTGCCAGTGTCTGTTGTTGGATGCAGTACATGAGTCAGAGGATGGTATTGGGAAGGAGTAGGAATTCACAGACTATTCTTGCACCCTGTGCCGTTATGGAAACACTGCTCATAGTTCCGTGGTGAAGGTTGGACTGAGTTTTGCCCTTAAATCAGTGATCCAACCATTTTATTATATACAGCTTGTTCTCCCCAAAATTACAGTACTTACTCTCTGAGTACAGAAAGAATTTTGAGAATTTACATGTAGATATGTCAATTAGTTTACGAATTACAAATAATTAAAAATCGGTCCTTTAAGAAGTTTAGAGCTCAGTTTCAGACCATTTATTTGTCCTGAATGAGCTTAACAACAGAAAAATGAGGCAATTTCAGACTTCCCTTACAGTTAAAATTCACTGAAATTCTGTAGGTAGGCTACATTTCAAGACTTAAAAAAAAAAAAAAGATTAATGTTCTTTCCCCCGTTACTCTTCATAATTCTAATTCTGCATTGTAGTGACACAATGAGGGGGGAAATAAATAAATAAACCCAAGAAAACAATACAAAACAAAAACAAATACATTTTTTAAAAATCAATTTCTGGTACCAGACACTAAAAGTGCCTTCATCAAATCGTTATTGCATAGCGTCGTTTCAGGGCAGTGTAAGCTACTAAAGCCGACTTGCAAGCCATTACATCAAATAAAGTTCCCAACAATAGCATAATTTCAGTTTCTTTCTTTAGGAATGGATTTAATTTTCAAAACCTAAACAGTCCAACACAAATCAAAACAGATAATCTGGTCCAGCTGCCTCAAAAACTCAGCAGGCTTCTGCCCTTACCCACACAAGAGGTATCTCCAGCCAGCTCCGAGCTGGGATGTTGCTGTGGTATGCACTGAACTCCAGCTGCCAGTCAATACACTGCTCTCTTATCTTTCAGCCATTCCTATTTGGTACTCTCTCCTGCCCATCTAGGGCTGCCTTTGTTATCTCTACCAAAATTACTTCATGAAGATGCATATGAGGAGGTCCTTATAAACATTCACAAAGCCAACTCACTGCCAGCCTTCAAACCCCTTCTTAAGACCCTTCTACTCATCTTTCTGTTGGTGTGTTTGTACAGTGCCTAGCACAACAGGGACTGATCTAAGACTGGGCTCCTTATGTGCTACTGCAATACACATGATAAATGATAATAAAAATAAGTTACATAAATTCATAATAAAAGAATTTTAAAATTAAAAGTTTGTCCTCACTCTCCTTCTCATCATAATTTATGTTTTACCTCATTATGTCCATTAGATGTTTTCCAAATCCAAATATTCCCTGAACAAAAAAAATTCCATACACAAATATCATCTGAATATAAACACAAGCCTATTCACATCTCTAAATATATCTGTAAACCAGAGAAGTAAATCTTCTGGTTTAACAGAGGGCTGGTTAAACACTGTCAAGCTTAGGTACTTGGAAAAAGAAAAAAAAAAAAGAAGCATAAAAACAGAAATAGTCTCAGGAGGATGGTCTCTTCTGCATAGTTTATTCTTGAGAGCTATATGGTGGTATTTAAAGAAAGGAAACAAAATATACTAAAAAAAACCCCACCCCAAATAAATCTAACTTTATGTAACTAAATTTGAAAATGTTGGCTACGTCTGTTATGGACAATTAATGATGTAAGCAACTGATAATGTGGGCAATGCTATCAATTCTATCAGTAAGACAAGGTATATCAGACTAGAGAGAAAATTAAAGGTAATGATACTTAAAGTTCTAAAAATTATTTGAGAGGTTGTTTTCACTCATCATCAGTGAAAAGAATGGGAGAACTAAAGATAAAAAGTAGTGCTTGAAAACTAAATATAAGTGGTCATGAAATGATATCTTTGCACATAGTAGTGAGAAAAAGTTCTTAATTTCTGATTGCAATTTATTCCCTTCACATTTTTAGATTAATTATTTCTGACACTTAACTTTTCAGAGTATGAGATTCATCAGAATTTGCATCCATCAACAAAGAATTAAATATTTATTCTCCAAAAAAACAGTTATTTTCTTTCTTATAGCCTACAACAGAAGAATTATTCTGTGTTTCTACCACATCAGGCAACTATTCAATGTGTTGTTTTGCAGTACATTAGACTTGAAACACAATTTCAAACTACCCTCAAAACATTTTGCTCTGTAATTTCTTAGTTACTGTAGTCAGTAACAAGCTTGACTTTATTTTACTTGCAATGTATGGGCATTCAGTAATCTTCTGTACATTTACATACAGTAGATGCCTGACTCAAATCAGCAATATTTTTGCTGGTTCTGAAAAGCTCTGATCACCCATCCACATAGTTTGGATCCCTATCTTTAATTGGCACTGCTTCCTCTACCTTTCTTTCGAAACAGTTCATTTCCAGGCACGGTCTTACAACAACCTACCAACTTAGCTACCCTTTCCATTTCCTTAAACCCTTTCTCAGCAACAACTAGTCCTTAGCTTGATCCTTAACTTTGAAAAGTTTATTAATAAAGAGTCTTGGATAGAAAATAAAACTTTTTGAGAAAAGAATGGATAGATGATCTGATAAAACCCAGAGGAAAAGTAAAAGAAAGTAGAGCTTTCTAAACTATCTAGCAGACATTGTAGACTGCTTAAGTAGAGTAATGAAAGAGAGTCACCACTAAAACAACGAGAATAAAACTGTTTTCCCCCCTTTATTTCCTTTATGTCATTCATCAACAGTAACAGGATCTGCAGTATACTGTGTGCACATGAGATACATAGAGCATATGACTTGTATGTATAGACTGATTAAATAAAAACAAAAATAAAAAAACATGGTAGGTATTAGTCCCCATTATGAAGCATTTATGAAAATGTGTTCTGTTAATTTAAAATGTTTTTAAGTTACCATTTTCAAAAAGGCCAGAGATAAGGTCCAAATTAAGCTATCTAATTAAAATGAGCCTTTTCAAAATAATTTTAGCTAAATAAAATATAGATCCTGGCTGATGAGCCATTTGATAAGTTTCGACCCATTGACAATTTAAGACCTTGATCCTGAGCTTGTTGAAGTCAATGACAAAACTCCACTGATTTAAATGTTGCAATATCATGCCTTAAAACACAGAAATCAGGGCTAATAATGATAACGAAAATTCAGCCATGTTTACCTATTAATTGTAGCTACATTTAATTATTTAAAATACACAGCTGAAACATCATAATCAAATTATGATGGACTTTATTGCTCCAGGTACCAAGGGAGCCACACTCCTGCTATCAGTTCCTGAAGGCGTTTTGGATAGGTTCTTCAGCAGGAGCAATTCCCAAGGATCAGCCTTAGGTATAATCAACTGAAGCAAATTCTTGGGCCCCAGACTGTCGTCCTGGCTAATTCAGTAACTCAAAAGCTCGTGAGCCCAGAAAGAGAGGCAACTCATGAGCCATTCTCTTCTCTGAACCCCAACGTGCTTGAGTGCTTCCCCCTCAATCTTCTGATATGCTCTTGGTCCCCAATTTAGGAAGGGACTTCGGCACATGCATAATGTAAAGAATGTGAGCTGTCTCATTGGCTTTGATGTCAATGGGAACATTCACATGCTTACAGTTGCATGTGAGTTTAAGTGTCTTCCAGAAATAGGGCCTTGCTTGGGGTAGTAGTCATTGGGCCTGCATTTCTGTTAGCTGATTTAAAGCGGTTTTTGAATGTGAAAATATACAGTGCCTAGACAAAGCAAATGTTCAAACATGCCCTTGCAGAGAAAATGAAACGTTAAAGCTTTTTAACAGACCATGGGGACTTGATTCTTCTGAGAAGTGAATTTAAAACGCTCAATGGAATTTTGTAGGTCCTTGAGGCCTGGCAAAATCCTATAACATGTCCTATGAGGCCACTACACTTCTAGAGTAACAGAACTGTATTTCTTGCATAGTTTAACATGTGCATTGCGATGCATTGTATTTACTTTATTTTTGATAGGCACATCACATATTAGAATAAAAGAGCTTGGTTTTATAAATTCAGAACAAAGTGCTCCCCAGAATAATAAAGTGCTGCACTGGTAAGCTCAGTGACAAGACCTGCATTAAAGAGAAAGGATGGTCCAGGTTAGGACAATATCCTAGATCTTGGGAGGCTTGGTTTAATTCCATGCTCTGCCACAGTGAGACCACTGTGACCTTGGGCAAGTGATTTAGCCTCTCTGTGCCTCAGTTCCCCATCTATAAAATTGGGATAATAGTATTTCCCTTCCTCATTGAGGTATGGTGAGGATAAATATATTAAAGATTGGGAGACACCCAGATACTACAGTGATGGAGGCCACTTAAGTACTTTAGATACAAATGGAGCACGGAACAATTGTCCACAATATAACCATATATATTAAACCCTTTTACGCAGAAAGAAGGAGATGATGGCCAATCTGTGGATCCTAAACTATATTTCCCCCAAAACTGCTAAAGATATAACTCTCCCCTGAACTTCCATTAGAGATAGACCAGCAGCAGTGTTACTCTTACGGATGTGCAGACACCCCCTAATGAATGAAGTTTTGTGACAAACAATATATTTTTTTCCTTTTTAAATAGGGATAAAGGCAAAAAGAATGGTAGTGACAGAAACTTCATGGGAAAAGAGCCTAGTAGTGGTAAGATGAGAAAAATAAGACTGAAGAAACAGCCTCCACCCCAGGTAGTTCTTGTTCTCTCTTTACAATATGCAAGTCCAGAATTAGTCAGAAGTGAAGCCTTGGGTTTAATATCTTAGACTGAGATTTTTCTAAGACCCCCAAAGGGATTTTGATTCCCAATTCCCATTACATTATGGGGAACTTGGCATTCAAATCCCTTAGGCAGTGTTGAAAACCTCAGTGTTCACTTGATGGGGACTCAGGTTGGGATTTTCAAAGAAGTATAAATTCCTAAATCTTATTGAAAGGGGATTTGGCCACCTAAGTCCCTAAGGCTTCTCTAAAAATCAGTAGGAATTCATGCAGTGGGAATTCATGATCTCTTGAACCACAGCCTAGAATGCTCATGTCACTATTACTGCAATTATATTACTGTGAATATCTGAAGTTTCATAGAATATCTATGTATTTTAATTTTAAGTATGCAAGGAATTCAAGGTTATACTACATACTTATCAAAAACATACATAAGAAAGGTCACATAGGCATTTATATTAGATGCAGTGGTTTAAGTTAGAGAAGTTTCTTCTGTATTCTGTCTTACTCTCATTGAAAACCATGATGTTCAATTTCTGCATACAATGCATTTTCTATTTCTATATGATTCCCCAGTAGAAAAAAAAAAGGATTCTATCAGTATCAGACTAACAATACAAAATTCATATACTAGTGAGAAGTTTTTATATTAACTTTGTTTTTTAAAAGTGAGATGTTTTCAATAGATACCTATAATCACTTAGTTTTCAAGTAGCATGTAAGGGAACACCAGTAAACAGAAATAAATGAATATTTATAAAGGAGGCTGAAAGGAGGCTGTTGGTGGAGAGTTTCCATTGCTTTTTCCAGAGATGGCAGAATTGTGGTTGGGAGATTGCAAGATTATTGGAGAAGGACACAGGTGGACCACTCTTCCCTCGGTACTCTACTTTGGGCTTCTCCCAGACATGTTCATCTTTTTGCATCCGGCTACCCTGAGACATTAATCCTACTGTGCTTGCTCCCTTGAGACACATGATGACTCTTGACTTGAAACACCCCTGCTTATAGGCTCCCCATGTAAAACACCCATTTTTACATGCAGGGCTACATACCATGATACTCATATCCCTCCAATGGACTTGTCTCCAGGATGCACAATCTACTCCTTTATGAAGTGCCATTCTGCATAATCACTTTCAGAGGACGAAACTGGGTTCCTTCCCACAGAGGGACTTCCCTATCTCTCCTATTCAATTCAAGCAAAGAGCTCTGACAAGAGATTCTACTCTTACTAGAGCAGAGATATGAGAGAGCAGTTCATTCAATGTCAGATGCTAACTGAAGGAAAGATCAAGAATGGAAGGCATCTCGGTTCCAGCTATGACTTACCTCAATTTCAAAGATCCAACAGCTAAATTAAGCACTTAAATGCTCAGAGTGAGAAATTTAACAATTATATTCCTGAAGTAGATATATTCAGTGATAACAGCAGCAATTCAATGAACTGAGGAGTTGCAGAGCCTGTGAGTCATTATGATCATAGAGCTGACTGGTATCAGCATGTAGATGAGGAAGAAATAGCTGAAGCTACACCCAAGGAAGATGGAGATTATCCTCTTAGAGGGAAACACTATGAACAATTTTCCTCCTTTTCCTTCCAATGACATCTAGTCTGCAAACCAGAAGTCCTTCTAGACTACTCACTGACACCGGATTGTCAGACAGCATCAGCTGCAAAAAATGCTTTCTGTCATCTGCAGCTTGCTAGAAGAATTCTCCATCCTCTTCAGTGATGACCTAACCTCAGTCATACATGCCTTTCATCACTTCCAGATTTAATTACTGCAATGCACTATATCTTAGCTTGAAAGCATTAGCCCTGGAAAAGCTGCAACTTATGTAGAATGCAGCAACACACTTTCACAGCAACATGAGATACCAAGAATACATTACTTCTGTACACCCACTCACTTCACTGACAACCAGTTTAATACCTGATCAAGTTTATCATATTTAGTCCTCAGTGGACTGAGCCCTAAAAGATTGTCTCACCCCCTGGGATCTCAACCACCCTCAACAGCTCCACTCTTCAGAGAAAATGGAATTGTTTATTTCAAGGGTCAGGCTTGTGTATGCAGTAGATGTGGCTTTCTGAGCAGCCAACCCTGAGATTGTGGAATTAACTCTGGAAGTAACCAGGATTGACCTCATATCTTACCACTTCCAGATTCAAATGCAAAACTCACTAATTTGAACTTGCTCTCCCACAAAGTGATTCATAATTGTGGCAATTATGCAATAAGGGTAAAAATGCATAACTTACTCCCCAAAGTTTTGGGGAGATGAATGGAGAAGAAACTTTGTTGATGTAGTTGATCTTGAATACTTTTAGAAGGTGCTCACACACCATGATAATACATGTAGTGCAAGAACAGAAACAAAACAGAAGGCTATGCCTACCATATAGAAGGTAACTAATCCCACATCCAGCGAGTAGAAAGGCAGCATGGTCTAGTGCATAGGAAAGTGATGAGGACTGAGAAGATCAGCATTCTATTTCCAACCCTGCCACTGACCTGCTGTGCATCTTCAAGCAAGCTTCTATTTCCCCTCCCAGCCTCTATTTGCCTTGTGTATTTAGACTGCAAGCTCTTTGAGGCAGGGGACTGACACTTACTATGTATTTGTACGGTGCCTAGAGCTATACATGGGTGCTACTATAAAACAAATGATAACTACAATAAGAAGGCTTTTATTGAATAGCACACTTTAAAAATATGGAATGCAAATCTTTTCTATAAAAGTATCTCTAAGACAAGTTATCAAATAATGTTTAAACAGCACCACAGAAAATACTATTTGGAAAAAACTTCTTAAATAAATACTACTGTTTCTAACAAACATGGAGTTATTTGCCTTAAAAGTAATTTATGCAAATTTAGAGTCTATCTATCCTTGAGACTGCAAGTCTTCCGTGCATTTGTTCCCTGAGTTTTGCATCATATGAATGTGTTTAATTACTTTCTGCATGACGATTAATACAAAATTATTGGAAATAAATGACCTAATGATCTTCCATCACCAAAGTTCTTGGGTTACCTTTCAACAATATAAATACAGCAGAACAGTGACAGGGAAGCAGTAAGTGGATAGTACTCTATGGCATTTCAACAACAAATAGTGTAACCGTGATGCTTCTCCAGAATGTTCAAAAAGTAAATTGAATGGCAGCATGATTGCAGTGGTTCCAGTTATGTTAATTAGACTGAATTCATGGTTCATTGATGCTGCAATTATGCTGCAAAGAAATGCTGCAAGCATGCTATCTCATCCAACTGCAGCCTGCTGAGTATGCTGCCATTATTCTTCTCGTAGCAAAAACTCTTTCCAAAAGAGATAATATGTAGTAGTTCACATTTCCACATAAAATATGCAATTTACAAAGATGGAATTATATTAGTGTATTTTGACAACTTACTTTCTTCATTTACAGTTTTAATATGAAGGGAAAAATCATTTTTCTAAATTCATGGGCCATCTTTTGAAAGGTACTTTAGTTTCTTATTTTAGGTACTAGACATATAAATCATAGAATCATAGAAGATTAGGGTTGAAAGAGACCTCAGGAGGTCATCTAGTCCAACCCCCTGCTCAAAGCAGGACCAAAGTACAAGCCTTATTAGCCCCATTGTATACATGAGGAAACTGAGGTAGTAACTTGCCCAAGGTCATGTAGCTAGTGAGTGGAAATAGAAACCAACTGACTTCTAGCACGTATACAACAAGCACATATCACTCAGATTGCAAAACCCTACACACCAAAACAGCCCAAACTTTTTAAAAGATGTAGTTGAACCTTGAGCATCTAAAATTGTAGTTACTTGTACTGGTGCTAGAGCAATTGTATCAGCAGGGGCAGTTCAAATGTTGGCTCCTGAAACTCTGCTAAGGTCCCTCAGCCTTGATCTGCATAACCGTTACTTTTCCAATTCTGCAGACTGCCTCCTGTACCTAACTGTCTCAATCAAGTATGGATTTTGTCATTTGAAAAAAGCATTCGCTAGACAACTAAACTGATAAGATTTATTTCACTTTCAACGCAAGCCATATTTAAATCTATATGCTTGCAGGGGTGAAAGGTAATGCCATGGTCCTACTTTAATTGTATTTACTTGGACAAGCATAATTTGTTACATGCATTCAGTACATTCCTCTTGATCATTAAAGAAATATACATTTGTGTGCGTAATAGGTATATACTTCTCTCTCTCACACACAAAATACTATAATTTAATTACTTTGTATTTTCAATGTCTAACATTTGTAAATAAAGTTTCTGCAAGAAATGTATCAATAGAAAAACTCTGAGCACAAGGAAAACATGTACAATGTTTAATTCAGCCACATTATACTTTTAACTGTAATGTTTCTTATGCACAAAGCCTTTTTTGATTAGGAAAGCATTTATATTGCATGCTCCTTGGCAAAGATGAATATCAAATATATTCCAAGTATCAGAGGGATGAACAAATGAGCATTTATATTATACAATCACTTGGGGATTTAGGCAGCAAATATAAAATTATACATATTTTACCACAGCGCTGGTCCTTTAGAACATGTACAGTCCAGTATGCTTGTTATGGGCCCTGGCCCTTTGAAGCTGGACATTCTGGGAGATAAAATAAGGAGGAATAAATGAAAGCTACAGTCCCACTTGACTGGAAGGAGGAACATGACCTATATGAAACATGATAGGGACCAGGAGACAAAGAGAGACCTGTAAGGCGAAGAATGTTCTCTAACATAGTAGCAATTGCTTAAAAGATTCATTCTGCAGCAGCAGAGTAAGGGGTGCATCTCTTAATCATAAACTTTCCAGACTTGTCCTCCTTCAGTTTCCATGAGTATTTGTTCCAGTTAGAAAGGCAGAACAAATTTTCAGAGTGGTTTTACTTTGAAAAGTGCATAAGTGACTTGAGGGATTAAGTCACATATTCTAAAGCAACATAGGCAATCAGAAGCCTAATTCTCATTGAAGTCAATAGGACTTAGGCTCCTAAGTAACTTTTTTCAAATGGAAATTAAGCACCTAACTTAGGCGCTTTTGAAAAATGCATATCAACACCTTGAGTTCCATCAGGACGTTAAGTGAAAGCCAGTGCAGATTCCAGAGCACT